>NC_063202.1:4760325-4802825 GCF_017589495.1 Alosa alosa
CCGATTTTGTAACAGGGCTCTATCAGACCCCAATGTTGCCATCTAGTGTTTAGGCTGATGCAGTGCATTGTTCTTCATTTTTATGTATTCTAATTTTACAGACGAGATTTCCCCAAAAAATGAACAATGTGGATGTACTAATATAACCCTCCTTTTTCCCTTCCCCTCTTAATCTATCTCCTTCTCTCTCTCCCTCCCTCTCTCTCTCTCTCCCTCTCTCCTCCTCTTTCTCTCTCTCTCCTTCTCTCCCTCTCTCTCTCTCTCCCCTCTCTCCTCCTCTTTCTCTCTCTCTCCTTCTCTCTCTCCTCTCTCTCTCTCTCTCTCTCCTCCTCTTTCTCTCTCTCCTTCTCTCCCTCTCTCTCTCTCTCCTCCTCTTTCTCTCTCTCTCCTTCTCTCCCTCTCTCTCTCTCTCTCTCCCTCTCTCCTCCTCTTTCTCTCTCTCTCCTTCTCTCTCTCCCTCTCTCTCTCTGCGTATTTGTCTCCATTTCTCTCTCTCTGACTTTTTTTTTCTGCAGGATCATTCTTCTCATCCTGTCCTCCTGTTACCTAGCCTTCCGTGTGTGCAGCCTTGAGCAGCAACTGTCGTTCCTCAACCACAACCCAGCCCTCACCCTAAGGGAAAGGTACTGATCCGACTGCAGCTGTCGCTAAATAATACACGTGCATCATGGGAGATTTAATTTACTGCGGTTCACATGGAACATTCAGTGTGTAATGGGGATAGTATCAAATGAAATATAGAGCTGCTCTCACATTGTTTTGTAAGGGGAAAAAAGAATGTGCAGTGTTACAGTAGTTTCTCCTCCGATTGCATCATATCTAGTGAGCACTCAGACATCACAGCTCGCTTCTCTCCTTTGTTCTGCTACTTTACCATCATACCCACATCGTATCCCCTGACATTTAATGTTCAGATTTTTTATACTGTGTCAACATCTGTTTTTGCAGATAACTCGGGGCTTGAGTTTGCCACTGGAAGGAAGAGCCTACCTGCACAGGCCCCTTGCTGTCTTTGATCATGTCAAGACTATGCAAAATATGGCCCTTTTATTTATTGAAGATTTCCTGCAGTTTAGAGTGGAATTATACTCCATCACTGTAGTTTGATCATTGTTTCACAGAATAAGCTGGGAGAAAAAAAAACAGAAAAAGAGGCCCTTAGGTAAATCATTCTTCTGTTATCTTTCATTTTATCCTTACACTGTTAAGCTGGATTGGATCGAACAGCCGTCTCTGCTGTTCCCAAAGATGTTCCATGAAGGGGTCTGATCGATCTCACACACACCTCTGGCTGCCTTTTAACATATACCGTATGTAATCCTTCCATTTCAAATCCTCTGGAGATTCCGAGCAATAATAACGTCATAAAGATATACATATCTAGAAACCAGCAATCATGACCTCTGTCAGACTCATCTTGAACTGAGACAGTTGATAATCCGTGTAGTCACAGACAGTGTGAAGACTGGGCAACGAAACACTGGTCAACTAATAGGAAACTGGAACTGCATAGGATGGTCAATGAGAGAAAACGGAAACCTAGATCCTTTGGGCTACCGTCATCTGTGGTGGACACAAGCTTGTGGGGAACCACTGGTTTGACAGATGTGTTATTGCACTGTATAGAAACAATTATGTTAGTCCTCACAGTAGTGAAAATACTTCATGTTTAACGGCAAGGCTGATGTAACATGTAGTTATTATTACCACTACCAAGTCAGGTTGAGCTACCTGTGTGGATATCATAGCTGAGTACATCTATCATAGACATTTCATAGAGACATAGCTGAGGTACAGCACTGGACTAATCAGGGTTAAGAATAGGATGGAATAGAATAATGATGCTAAAAATATGTATTTTGTTTTTTAGATGTAATCTAGAAGTGGGCTGCACATAATCTTCTTGTTGTCCACCTCAGTGAGTTTGCACAGACAGGCTAGTTATTAGACCAAGGCATAAGGAGGTGTTAGCCCTATTCTTTTGTTCCTGATATGCCAAGTTTAGAACTCCTGCCTGTCCTTATAATTTATTTAAATTATACTCACCCACACACCGTGTATTTCAACTGCCAAATTAGAACCTCAATATGTTGGCATAGCTTGGACCCCATAAACAGATTTCAGCTTTTTTTATTTGTTTTGTGAGGCTTGTTAAGTTGTATATGTTGTTCCTATATTGCATATGCAATGCAAAGATGTCACAGAAAAATCTACTGTATATTTCAAATGAACTATTGATGACATAGGAAAGGACCTGTTTTTTACAGAGTGCTTGGGCTGTTGTTAAGACAGAGTTTACGGTCCAGTCCTGGAAGGTGTATGCGTGTTTGCACTGAAGTGAATGTACACTGCTCAGTTTGAAACAAGAATAATGCAAATATCAAGTGCTGGATCACAAACATTTTCAGAAATTTCACTGAAGTTAAACATTTGAAGTTGGAAGATACATTTGAACATTTCAGAATTGTTTGCCTCATATTGATGTCCCTGGTTGTTCTTGTATCCTCTCCACTCTCTTTGTCTTTGCACACACAACACACATCAGGAGCCTTGTATGAACCTTGTCTCCATGTCAAGTATTAAATAAGCAGTTCTACTGTAGGCTGTGGTTTTCTTTTCCGATCTACTGTCGTACACACTTGTAACATTTCAATTGTACTAGTTCTTTCAACTACTCATTAAATGTTACTGACACAATCTAATAAAAGCCATTTGATCCAGATACGTCTGGAAAAACAGTGTCAGAAATATAGTGATCATTTTTTAGATCAGTGCTTATAAAGAGTCATAAACATCAAATAAAGTTTTACCATCAACTCCAGTGCTGTCCAAGTCTGTTGACACTAGTGCTACATTTTTAACAGAATCCATAGTTGGCTGATTATATAGAGTGAGGTGCCTCTATGTGTGTGTGTGTGTGCGTGCATGCATCTGTGCTCATGTATGTGTGTGTGTGTGTGTGTGTGCGTGCATGCATCTGTGCTCATGTATGTGTGTGTGTGTGTGCGTGCATGCATCTGTGCTCATGTATGTGTGTGTGTGTGTGTGTGTGTGTGTGCATCTGTGCTCATGTATGTGTGTGTGTGTGTGTGCGTGCATCTGTGCTCATGTATGTGGGGGAGCAGTTTGTCTTTGTCTTTACTTTACCGTTGTGTATTGATAGAGTCTCCAGAGACGACATGAGAGCGACAGTGCAGTGCATCCACACGTGAAGGCTGAGAGCCCTGGGGCTACGAGCCTCTGAATGGGTTCCATATGCGCAGCGATCCGCTTATCAGCCATTTATGGCAGTTCTGCTGTACCACTGCAGCATACCACACTTTACAAGCACACATACACACAGAGAGAGAGAGAGAGAGAGAGACATCCATCTAAAGGAAGAGAGAAAAAACACCAAGAAACTGACAGCAACACCGTGGCCTACTGGTTAGCGCTTCGGACTTGTGACCGGAGGGTTGCCAGTTCGAACCCCGACCAGTAGGCACGGCTGAAGGGCCCTTGAGCAAGGCACCTAACCCCTCACTGCTCCCCGAACGCCGCTGTTGTTGCAGGCAGCTCACTGCACCGGGATTAGTGTGTGCTTCACCTCACTGTGTGTTCACTGTGTGCTGAGTGTGTTTCACTAATTCACGGATTGGGATAAATGCAGAGACCAAATTTACCTCACAGGATCAAAAGAGTATTTATACTTATACTATACACGGTCCTCTGGTGAGCACCACTTCAGCTCTTTCATGCAAGTCCCGAGCACAGATGCACTCTCCTCACTGTTTAGCATCCTCTCTCCCTGGTGTAGAGAGGTTTTGTAATGTCTTTTAAGGTAAATGAATAATTCATGTCAAACCCTAGACTAACACTTAAGGGCTGCTTGGCTGACAGCTTAGGGAAATATTGTGTTTCTCAGGAACAATGGGGATGTAGATATCTCATAACATTCATGTTTTCGTCATGACAACAGCCCATCTGGCTAAGCAAAAAATATTTCAGTGATACAATGGCAAAATAACATTCTCAATTTATTGGCTGTTTATGAAAGTGGTGTTGAAAAACAAATATATATAAGCCTTCCTGGAAGTAATGTTCTCACTCTGCTTTCAGTCATGATGATGTCTTTAGAGGTCAGTATTTGATGTCCTTTACTGGCTCTGATAGTATGACTGACTGTGTAGGGGGATGACAACTCTCATCTGGGACTGGGGGCTCAGCTGCTAGACACTGTGCATAGTGCCTTAATTGAGATCAGTTTCCAGATGACTTACTGCGCAGAGCCTCTGACAAACGTCCCTCAGCTCCATCTAAGAAGAGCAGCTGAACAGTGAGGTTGGGAATCCAAAATAGAGAGAACAAAACAATTCTTATACTGTTTTTTTATTCCTTTTTAGAGAGAGAGACAGAAAATCAAAAAACAAATTTTGTTTTTCTGTATATCATTCATTCTGTAGTAATGTCTGATATTTGAAAATCTGTTTCCTGTAGACCTTTGTGAAATTGTTTTTGCCTGGCAGTCCCATGTGTTTTCCTTAATCAAAGACTGTAGTTCCCTTTATGGACACAGGGTGGAGCCATACCTCTCTCTATCCACCTTGCCATCCATTCTTCAAAAACACGCCCTGTGATGCTTTAGTCACTTCCATCCCAGGTCCATGTTGTTCTCATGTTATTCATTCCTTGTGTTGTCCTTCATCTATAATGCATTATTTATTTAAATCAGCATTTTGAAGAGAGAGAGGTGTTGAGTTCATGTTTTTCAGGTCTGCAAGATGTTAAACTGGCTACTACTTGATTCGCTGGGGGCTGTTTGAGGAATGCTGTTAATTGCCATGTTGCAGAGAGGGGTCTGTGGAGCAGCTGACCCTTAAGAGAGGGGCTGATGTGCAGGAGCACGTCACAAGGCCCATCTAGCCCTGGAGCACGGAGCCCAGAGACCAGGCCAGGCTCTCAGATGTAGCAGCGCCCCAGGAGAGCACCAGACTGCTCTGTGGATCACACACACACTGTGTTATTAAACCAAGGTACTGCAGTTCTCCTTTTGCATGTGACCACAGGTCATATCATTACAAATTATAGGAATACACATTCAAGTGTTAACAAAAGAGACAAATATCCTCTTAGTGACCAGGCTTTATGAACAGTGAAATTGTGTATAGGAAACAGTCATATAAACAGTAATGAAACTGTCACTGTCTAGTGATTATTACAAGTGAAGCCAAGAATATGCCATTTTGTCCGCAGACTGCAAAACATTGGTATTTACTCAACGTTCTGTCTGAAGATGACAAACACAGTTTGTTCTTTCCACATTCCATTTCATATGTGATCCAGAGACTACTACAAGTCAGAGGATGTGCCTTAGGGTAAAAATCCACCCAACTCTAATTGACAGTCACTCCCTTTGTGTAACCACTCGGAAAAATAAGTGTGACTGTCGTGCTGCAACACCATATAGGAAGTGTTAGCTGGCAGGGGCGGGCAGCTTGTTAATGTTTATCACCCTGCTGGAACAGACTGAACAGAACCTCCCTATGTGACAGGGATTCCTCTGTCACACATTTCATACATACTCGCCGGTCTGTCACAGAAACGGGTTTAGAGCATTGCTGCAGAGGGAGGAAACAATGATAACCATTTATTTACCACAACCTAAAATTCTGCAAGTATATGAAAAGTTTGGTTCCAATACGCTATATCTTCCTTTTTAAAAAACATTAAAAAGTCATGTAATTTAATTGTGTATTGTCAATAAAATTGCAGTTGTATTTTTTTGATTGAGTAAAGATAAATCAAACAACAATACCCAACTACAGTTCTACTGAAATTACGTGGAAAACAAAATGTGAAAATAAATATTTATGAAAATTCATTAAAATGGAGAATATAGTGTTTTGGAACCAAACTCTTCAGTTTCACAAGAAGTATTTTGTTCAGTCTGTAAATTCATAGTGAAAGGGGTACACTGAGGGCAGTCTATAGCAATGGTTGTTTGAGATATTTTGCCATCACGTGGGATTGTTATTTTGTCCACCATTACAAATGTCAGCATGAAAGAATTATAGTTTCAATCAAAAGGATGTAGAGTTTTTTGCTTCAGTTACAGTGTCAAATACTTCCTTAAGGAGACAAAATAATTGAGTTTAAAATGGTTTCGAATGTCTGTGGTTGCTTTTATGACCTCAGGTTAAAAACCTGACAAGCCTCCCTCGAAGCAAAATAGAAAATAACACTGCCGCCAAAGCACCAGTGTGCAGACTAGTCATAAATGTCAACCAGTAAAACGTCACGCAAGACTTTGAAATGTTTTTCACAACATTTACTCATTCACACAAGTTTGGCTGCTGGGATGGATAGGGGTGTAGTGTGAAAGGGGGCTCAAGTTTTAAGTTAAGAATGGGGCCAGCTCCCCTTTGAAAACAGATAATGTGAAACACCTGAAGGTCCTGTAGGAGAGCTCTGGTTCTTGGAAGACATTCCACAAACGCTATAATTTTACTGCTGTAATTACACACAGCTTTTGCAAATAAAGATCATAGAATAAGCAGGGCAAATGTATTAGTTAGCATATGCCAGGCACAATCAGTCTGAGGTGCCTTGGAAACAGATAAACATGTCTCGTTTGAACAGCTTTTGGTTGATAGTTTAGCTTTACTTAAGCTTTCACCTAAATCTAGTCCTCTTCCTAAATATAATGTGTATATCTTCTTTTTTTCTGTCCGATAATGTGCTTATACCTTAAATCACTTTGTTGTGTTCCTGTGAATACATTTAAGGAGAAAGGTTGTGACCTCTAAACTGTCTGTTAGTTACACCCATAGTAACCCATGATTTGTTTTGGGGGGATAAGAAGGGCTTTTAGTGCCAAAAATATGAATTGCTGGTGTCCAGTGTTGGCCTCACAGACAGCCACACCCCTTGAGTGACGTAAGATGTGGGAATTTTTGATTTTGTCATAACTATGATACTCCTGTGTTCTGCTATCACAGTATGGAGTGTTGTTTTTCCTGGCAGGCGCCAAAGTGCATCTGTGAAAAAAGAGTTTGGAACAGCCACTGAAATGCATCAGACTTTGACTTTAGTCCGATTTGGTGGAGCCATTAATTTAATCCATATTTTGGCTGGAAAGGTTCAGAATCATTTCAAAATGTGCATATAGACGTGCCAAAACAACTTGGTCTATTTAGTGAACCTGCGTTTGAAATGCCTGCATTATAGAGGGACTGAACATTGTACATATGTTGTAGTGACATCCAAAACTCACACCATGATGCGCAGCCAAAAATAAAGTGTGAACAGAATTGCCCTTATAAGCAGTTCAACTTTGCAGTTCCACTCCACTGCATCATTTAACCTTCTAACACTGTTCCGCTCAAAAATGACCGATTTACTCATTCCCTGTACCATAAATATGACATTTTTCATCAGATTGCCTCAAGATCAAAAGGCTTTTGAACACATAGAATTTATTTTGACTACTTTCTTTACATTTTGAGTGATTTATTCAACGTAGAAACACTTTTTTTGTTTACGGTCAAAAATGACCGCCATAGGAAATGAATGGGAAAGAGTATAAATTTCATCCAGGAGATAAAAGATATCTCCTTACACACACTCCTACAACTTACCACCAATGTTCCCACACACATGCATGCATGCACACAGAGAAGCACACACACCCACACACACACACAAACAGACACGCATACAGTACTCACACATGTACACTCACTCACAGACACACACACACACACACACACACACACACACACACTCACACTCAGTACATGTTGTCAGTTCATGTTGTCATGTTGCCACTTGTCCGCACACATAGGCATTTACACACATACGTGAATAGGGGTGAACAGAAACACACCCACCCACACACACATAAACAGACACACACACACACACACACATGTACACCCACTCACACACACATAACACACACACACACACTCACACACAGTTCATGTTGTCATGTTGCCACTTGTGTATGTAAACCACCAATGTTTGCACACACAGGCATGCACGCACACACAGAAACACACACACATCACACACACACCACACCACACACACACACACACAAACAGACACATACACACACACCCACAGTTGTTGTTGCCACATGTGCAGGAAAACCACACACATGCATTTTCACACACGGAAACACTCACACCCACACACACAAACAGACACACAAACAGACACACACACACACACACACACACACACATGTACACCCACTCTCTCTCTCTCTCTCTCTTTCTCTCTCTCACACACTCACACACACACACAGTTCATGTTGTCCGTTCATGTTGTCATGTTGCCACTGTGCATGTGAACCACCAGTGTCCGCACACATTCATGCGCAGAAAGACACACACCCACACACACAAACACACGTGATGTAGATGTTAATGATCTTATAAGTGTCTGTTTACAATAATGTTCTATTAAATAATAATTTTTGTCATGGTATTGGTATTTAAGAGCAGTTAAAACTGTTCGGTCAAATTTGACTGCGAACAGTAAATTAAGGGGGGTAGCAACAAACAGTGTTTAAAGGTTAATACTATGCCACATTAAATCATGAACAGCATATATACACAAGTTTATTGGAATAAGTGGAATATATTATTCCTTATAACTGTGCAAATCTATTTTCTCTGGTAAGAGAAGTCATCCACATACTTTTAGATGCCATTATTAATGACAGGTGAAGAAGAGCCAGTTCCATCTTCTGAAACAACATCTGTGGCCAGTAACGTAGTGAATGCAAGACAAGGGTAGCTGTACCTCTTGATGGTAAGAAATGCTAGCACCCATGGGTATTTACCTCCCTTGATAGCAAGCTCCATCCCAATCTGAGGTGCCGCAAGTTGTGGGATCGAGCCCAGGCAGGTGCAGGACTGAACCAAGCGGGCAGTCAAACACAACGCAGTTACACAAGCATTTTCAACAAAAACACTTAGGATAAAAAGCTGATCAAGATCTTTTCTTATTTGAGTTAGCAAAGACAGCACAGAGTACTGACCTTCAACAATATTAGCAACAAAAAGGAAATTATGAGAAGATATATCACAGCCCTAAAATTAGTATTGGGGTTGAATTTAAACAGATGTGACAGTATGATCCCATCACCATATTTAGGCCAAAATATTATATTATTGTAATTCTTTATGTTTCACGATCCAAAGTATTGAAAGTCTGGAATACATAAAGCGTAAAGAAGGACAAACATCAGTGCAGCACTCCACCAATCAGGCCTTATAGAGTTGCCTGATGGAAGCCATTTTTTGCCGGAAACAGGAGTTTCCCAAAAAGCACCTGAACAACTCTCAGACCATGACAAGTAAAATCATCTGGTCTGATGGACTGAACTATTTGACCACAATTCCCAACAGTGTGTGTGGAAGAAACCAGGCACTGAGCTGCACTGATGTTTGTCCTTCTTTACGTTTCTCTCATCCTCTCAAAGGAACTCTAGATCTCATTCATAGTGACTACTGGGTCCTTGGTTACTTGTCTGACCAAGGCCCTTCGTCCCAGATTACTCAGTTTGGCTGAGCGGCCAGATCTAGAAAGACTGTTGGTTGTTCCAAACTTATCCATTTGAGAATGATGGAGGCTGCACTTGGGCACTTTCAATGCTGCAGAAATGTTCTTGTATCCTTCCCCAGATGTGTCTTCACACAACCCTGTCTCGCAGGTCAGATGTGTGCTAATAATGTCCAGTGAATTAATTTAGGCACAGATGGACTCCAATCAAGTTGTAGAAGCATCTCAAGTGAAGTGCTGTGAATACTTTCTGTATGCACTGTATGTATGGAGTCTCTGCAGCCATCTTGGCAAAGTTAAATCGTTCTCCTCCTCTCCTTTGTGATGCATGAAAAGAAAGAAGCATAAAGAAGTCTATCCCATATTTTTTTTGAAGCACTGCTATAAATGTAAATGTACAACAAAAGTATAAATTATATTAATTAAATACATAAATATCTCAATACATGGTGCCACATCATCACAAAATATTATGCTGAAATATTATACTGTATTGATTTTTTCCTCCAACCTCTAGTATTTACGGCTACATTCAGCATATTGTGGCGAGTTAACCCAGAGGAATGGAGGTAGACACAAATATCTCAAGTTTAAAGGCAAGTCCCATGTCCCATACACTGCACAATCTCTGTGAAATGCCATTTATTAACATGACTCCCATGCTTACGCCTAACTGAAGAGGGGCTAAACTAAACAATCAAATACACCTGGAGGAATTAATAATCAAATACACTGCAGGCATGAATTCATAACGGCCTTCAGGAAAAGGGAGGTAGAATTACCTAATTTCAGAATGATAATGACAGAATCAAACATTATCCATTCACAAACTACTGTATTATGGGGTGAACTACTTCACTACAATCTCATCCGCACACGGAAGTGCTGCCACACCTTTGCCCACTACAATACAGTGAATATTCACCTTGAACAAACCGTAATAACAACGAGTAATAATGGTTAATAAATAATTAATTAATAACAACAATTATTATTATTATTTCAGTGTATTTTTATTATATGGATACATAACACATTCTTTTTCAATCCATTCACTTAACACAACCCTGAGGGAAAAACAAAGTTGTAAACAAGCATGACATTCGGTAAAGACAGGAGAACCATAAATGGAGAGTCACTGCATCATTACATTAAACCTCTTCCATCTTATATGACATTCACGGTCTCAGCTAGGCCTTTGATATCAAATAAGTAAAAGACGCTATTTCGTCTGGGCAAACAAACAAACCAACAAGCATGTTCATATGAGCCCAGTAACTATATATTAGGCTTCATTCGTAATTCATGCGGTTTGAATTTATTTATTTAGATCCCTTTGATGATAAAAGGAGTAAATATTTCAAAATACGCTCACGCTGAAAATTAAATCTTCCACTTGGCTAGGATGTGTCATTCAATTACTATATCTGCTCATGTGATTTGGCAGTTGAGATGACTTGTGGGAGTCCCATAACTCTGCTGATGGAAGTGCATGCTGGCTATGAAGACTAGTGAGATCAGGTTTAATGCAGGCCCAGCTCTGGCAGAGTTCTACAACCTGTGCTCCCACCATTCTTTTTAAGGGCACCTCTGGAAGACTCTGCTTCTGACAAGTCAGAAGTGACCTTGCAACACAAAGCGGTTTAAGATAGAACTGGAGCTGGGCAATCAATCACCTAACTCCTATGCAGGCACGTCAATTTTTGGCAAGTCTCTGGATCAGTCTACACCACTCTGCCCTCTTCCTGGTGATGTAGTCTGGGGTGATGGTGTGGCTCTGGAGGCGTGGGTTCCCTCCAAACTCTGCACTCTCACACAGCGCCTCAGCATTGCAAATGACATACATACCACAGTCATAGCTATTCTGCTGTCTAGGAGCAGCCTCCTCTGCAAAGGACACTTTTTTGCCTTTGCCGCCCAGAAAAGCTTCCAGTTTGGAGGCAATTCGGCGCGCATGAAGCGAGTTGCCCCCACTCTGCGAGTCGTAGTGGGAGAAGAGGCTATTGTCGTGGTGATACAGTAGGAGGCTCCAATGTGACCCACCAGCCGTCTGATTGGAGTTGTCGTTGACAGCCAAGAACACCCAACGACGGGTCGCTAGCTGCAGTGGCTCCAGGAAAAGGGCCAGCTCCTCTTGGCAAGATGCACATTTGATGAATTGCGTAACCTCGGGGCTGATAAAGCACACAGACCTGCTGAAGTCTTTGAAGCGCTCGGCAGCAAAGTACTCAAAGACAAACCCAATCACCTGATCATTGAGCCAGTGCGGGCCCTCTAGCAAGGCCACATCAGAGCGCCTCAGAAGGCTGTCTTGGTAGCTCAGCACCACTGGGTCCATGGTCAGAGGCCATAAAGAGCTGGGATAAAAAAAAAATTACAAAAAATTGGACAAAGTTCAAATGTCATGAATCACTATTATTTAAATTAAGCAGGCAAAGTAACAACATTTTGGGTAGTCTATTTTAAGTCTGTCTGCAAAACATACAATGTTTACGTCTCTGGATCTTATCTATAACTTGTTTAACCTCAGTTAAGTTATTGTCCATATTCCATGTTGTTGGCTAACAGTTGATTTACAGCAGCTCTGCGTCAGTGAAAGAGGCTAGAAAAGTAGCCTAACTTAGCTGACACTGCAACTTCAGATGTTTTTGATTGTCACCGTAAACCACAACCAAATGTGTCATCGTAATTTTGGTTAGCCGAAATCTAAACAAGTTCATGGAAAGTTTGACAGGAAAACGACTCTACATAATAGCCTGTTACTTACTACTATACTGAATTGCGTGTGAGAAGTGGAATTGTTAACCATTTAGAAACATATACGTAAAAACACTGAAATGTCATCATGCCAATTAGAAGTTAAGTCAGTAGAAAAGACAACATCACTCATTGCGAATAAACTAGTCGCCTTACCGTTCACCATATGCATCTGTTATGTTATGATATCATAACGACATCGCACTTCTTTTGGAGCACAACAACCCGACTAACGTAAACTGACTTCGTAGGCCTGCAGAAATAAGTGAAGGCTTTGCGACAAGAAAGAGAGACAACATCCCACCATCGTCGTTGATGATTCGCTGAGTGTTTCTTTTCAACCAATCGCGTGGGGTTTCCTTGAAGATGGCCCCTCCCACCCCTCCTCTTAGTCCGCCCCGGATTGCATCGAAAAGCTTATGCGGGAGCGTGCACGACGAGACTGCGCTAGTGTGAGACGCAGCACTGATTATCAGAAAAAAAGGAGAGAGAGAGAGAGAGAGAGAGAGAAAAAAGGCTGATTTACATCGAGCGACACGCAGGGAAAAGGGACTGTTTTTTTTTTAATGTTTTAAAGACAAGGACATTTTGCAGATGTGTTCTAAGAGTCACCACGTATGTTAAGAATTTTGCTAGGAGGAATTTGTGGACAAGAGTGATTTGAAAAGACAAGCACACACTCAGAGGAATTACACGGGGGACTTGAAAGCAGTACTTGTATGCGAGCAGATTTGACCGTCCAAAAAGAGCCTACCTATCGTTATATTGTCAGCGCTCAGGCAACTGAATTCTGTCACTGGTCAAATAAAAAGGTAAGAGTCTGTCATTTACTTGCAACGTCATTTCAAGCCACCACTTCGTTAAATTTAATAATATACCGTCCATCATTCTTCAGACCTAACGTTATGCTGCTCTGTGTAAACGATGATGACTTTAGAAATTCCATTCATCTCGTAGGCTATGGGGACAAGCGATGCTGTCATCGTTCTGTTCCTTCTTTGTTAAACCGTGCAATAGAGATTGTTTTGGTGGAGAAAAACATTATAGGAAACAATTGTCCAGTAATTGTAGCTTATTTGTGCTTTGTCACAAGCACTCGCTCAGGACAAGCTGGTCTGTTGACGTGTAATGTCTCCACCAGAAACAGTATTGTCTGGTTTTCCTCGGTATATAACGTTAATCAAAGAGCTACAATTATCCCAAGCGTATTAACGAAATGGCAAAGTAACTTTAAACTGAGGCCGTGTGGCGTGGTAGTGTTGCGACAGATGTCTCGGGTGGGGAAGATGTCTGCATGTATTATTAACAGGGGACACGGGCAGCTTTTCCCCCCTCAGAAACGCGCAGGAGTGAATTGTTTTGTTTGTCCCCACTGAACGGCGTTTAAGACTGAGAAGCAGTAGAGATCGGTGTTTTGCATTTGCTGCTATGGGCGAGAGCTGGCTCTATGTTGTCCACCATGACAGGCCTGATTTGTGATCACAGTAGGTGTTTGGGTCAGGACTTACATGACAATTGTTTCACATGGATGTTTAAAAAACCTTTGATCATACACAGTGTTTTATGACACTTAACCCAAAGGCGACGACTCTTATTGTTGGATAGTAAATAATTAATCAGTTAAAGTGGAAAGTCTCTTACTTTGCAGTTTCCTTGCTTCTGTGGGTTGGGCTCATGTGCACATGCCACAAGCAGTCAGCTAACTGTTAAGAGTGTGTGTGTAGGCCATGCAACCAGCCAGCATGATATTTTTAAGATGTGTCGTGAGAAACCTCTCCCACAACCCAGCACAGGTGACCAGAGGGCCTGTCCAGGGGAATGTGAGAGGTCCTCGCTCAGCTGTTGGGAGAGTAGCACCGCAGAGCTGGGCCAAGGTCTTGTATGAGACAAGCAACTGCCTGTGGTGGTAATACCTGACACTAAAATGTCCCAGCTCAGCTGCCTTACTTTAATGCCATGAATGAGGTATGTGATGAAATTGCTGAATGATGCCTGGCTATTTTTCAAACATGCTTGTAGTGTTATTGTTTGGTTGGACTCTCCCAAAGATGTTTGTGCATAAGAATAGGATGTCATTTTCCTCTAAAAATATCATCAGAGAAACGAAGGCTGAATACCACGGGCATCAAGTGTTTAGTACAAAAACAAACTCGCAGAGGGTGAATCTGTTTTTGTAAGAGTGATGGTTTAAATATCGGAAGGGGTGGGGAGTAGGACTGACCTGTCAAATGCAAGAAGAAGCTCAAAGCACACAATCGTATCCCTTGAATGTGACACGATGGACCCATGATAGAAACCTGAAAGGGAGTAACAGGGAGAATGATGTGGACTCATTGACATTGATCTACTATAGGCAACTGCTCCACAGCTCTCCACAACTGTATTGTGAAATGTCTGTCCATATAGCCTGCAGAAAAGTTTTTTTTTTTTATGCAGTGTCAGTGGCACCAAGCTGGCAAAAACCTGTCATTCCCAGGCTTATGTTCTGATGACGTGAGCTACTGCAATGGAGAACACTATGGCTCTGTTGTATTTTTAAAACAGTGTTGTCCAGATACCATTATATTGCAGAAGAATCTGCTGTTGTTTGATACAAAATTCCCACACAACCGAAAGCATTGGATATGAATTATTAACCGTGCACTAAAAATACGCTGCTCTCCAGTGCAGAGGATGACTGTGTGATCATCCATGCACAACAGTTCATCCACAGCTGTGAACTGTTCCCGGGAATAAGTGAGTTCATATCAGTACAGGCACAGGAAACTCGCAGTGAAAGTGCTATAACATTTGTCAGAATTATCCCTTAATTCACACTGATCCACAATCAAAGATATAGCGTAACGCTCCCCACCTTGGACATCTTTGGACATTATGTAATGTGCGTGGCTTACAATAAGGCAGCACTCGGAGTTAGGCGAGGCTTTTTGTGAATCATACAAATGACAGTGAGGCCAGCAAACAAAGATCAAAGGCATTGACACCAATGCTCATGGCAAAGCCTTCCTCGGTTGAATAGTGTAAAGGCTGCTGTGTTTGGTCATGTGTTGCCTCACATGGTCTCCCTGCTTTTGAAAAGCAGTTGGCCTCACGGTGCGGTCATGAAGCCTGTGTAGTTTGTGGTGGGTCAGCTTGCTATATAATGAAAGTATGAGATGTGTTTGTGTGTGTTGTTTTCTCTTCCCTGCCTGTGGAGGTAGCGTATCAGAGTTTGGCTGTTGCCATGGCCAACATGGAAAATCAGGCGGTGGAGTTGTTTTGTGCTGGATGCGCAGAAACAATAGTTTGTTTGGAGCAGGAGGATTTTATTAGAGTAGCAGATGGGTGCAATTAGCTTCATCTTCAGGAGTCATTGTTTTGGGAAGTTGTTTACTGTTGTAAACATCAATTTGCATTGCTCTTGAATGAATCTGGGATGGACGACTTCAGTGTGTTGGTGGAAACGATTTTCAGATAGCTACCTGGATTTTTGTAGCAGCTAGAGGGATTTGATGAGAAATCTGTCATTTCATTTGACAGTCACCTTGGTTCAGACACCCCTCCCCCCCCTTGCATGTGTAGAAATGGCATGATCTGACCTCATAACAGAATCCATTTTGTTTAGAAATTCTGTCATGAAACAGTTCAGTGTGTGAACAATCACAGGAAACCCAGGGAGGATGTGGGGAAAGTCAGCTGGAAACAACCATAATAAGTTTGATGTAGTATTCTCGGAACATAAACTATTAGCAGGAGGTCACCTGAAGTGTGGAGACTACCATTAAGATAAATCTGTGGGAAATCATAAATATTTAGGAAAATGAAATAATGACCATCTTTTGGGAGTCTTGTCGGGCATGTTGGAAAGTGGATCGGGGATGTCAGAGTGGTGGTGATGAAGGACAGACAGCTGTAGTGGAAGTTTCATGGGTCATGAAGCTTAAAATAGTTGAAACACACTGATTCTTCTTCTGCTGGCCCAAGTCAATGGCCATCCATAGACTAACACATTTGTTTCCTGTGTCTGGAGAAAAATATACACATAGTGTGATAAAATTAATAAATAAGTAGCCAGATTCTTCCAAAGTGAAGTGCCAGTGATTCTATGAACTTTTGTTTTGATTTTGTGACCATTCAACATCCCACCTTGTTAACCAGAACAATTTATTGAATGCCACACATAATTGGATGCTACGCACATAATTGAATGCCAATTCATTGTCACCCATTATTCAAAATTTATCAGCTGAGCGCACTTATTGTCTGTATTTTCACGGATTAGCATTTGTTTATGTCAATAAACCCACTTTAAAAATTAGGCTACATATTTGCTTTAGTATATGGCAAATGAAAGGTGCCATTCAGTGTTTTAAAGGTTGTCCTATCTACTATCCACACCCATTTTTTGTCTGTGTTGTTTCACATTTTTAGGCTGAACTTATTGGCCTTTGCTGTATTAACATCCATCTGTTTTATTTGATAAGATTCCAGTTAGATTTTTCCATTTCCTGTTTCAGTTGGCAAATAGACTCGTGTCACAGTTCACACAAGAGTGAGAATCTCAAATGCGCGAGGCTTTGTGGACTGTCAGGAGACCATTTCTCCATTAGACAGACAGGCGGTCACTATCTGATTCATTTAGTGGACTCCAGCCCGCTGGCTACCCGTCTCCAAGGCCCACTGAGAGAGCCTCATTTAGCCATGTTGATTCACATATCTTGATCTGCCAGACTAGAGGACGTAGTGGCGGTGTGGTGGCGGATCTTTGTGTGTTGTGCGCCTCATGTAAATTCATCACTCCGGTCGAAAGCGCTTAAGCTATGTGTGGACACAGCTGTGGTGTTTTCTGCGCTAGCTCCTAGTGGCCATATGTCAGGCAGTCAGGGGCACTGGATAATCCCCAGGCATGTGGTTCTGTGTTTTGAAAAATCCAGTCATATGTACTGTCAGGACAAAAATGGCGATAAGAATATGTATCATACGTATTATTCGCCTATTCCCTGTTTATAATTATAAAAAGCAAACAGCTGATGTCTCTCATTTGACCACACAGTATTGAGTGTAGTAGGCCTCTTTGTTTCACCCTCTTTGTTTTGTTGTTATTTATTTGTGTGTAGTCTAGCCTCAGTTTTGAACATTAGCCAAGTGTTGTGTGCGAGTGGTCCTTAGGTATACTTCCAGTCTCTGCTCACTTTGCCGGGAGGTCTTTATGTTCGTCTGTGTGTGGTTGCCTAGACGAGTGGCCGTTTGTTTACCGCTTTCATCGTAAGTCCTCTGATAAGCCGTGACCGTTTCATCTTCCTCATGAAAGGAATGTACGCCTACATTCTGAATGAATCAGTTCTCATTGTTATTGTTATTAATTCAAGAGGTGAGAGCTTTTATTTACATCATTGAAATTCATCTGAATGAAAATGAATGAATCATATAGGTCTAGCACTATAGGTTTATATTCAACCCTCGTCAAGGAGATTCGGGCGGGAAACACAAAGGGTTTTTGGCAGTTGCAGTCTTTTCTAGCCTAGACTTTGGTCTTTGGAGATGGCTGTCACGTCAAGCTTCACATTGTTGTGTCATCGCATCAGTGGAAAGCTGGAGAGAAGCTTTGAGGCTGTTGGAGGACCAAAGGGCAGGTTGTTATATTTCTCCTGCTGCTATAACTGTCTTAGCCATACTGAGGTCATGGGATTTACAGGGAGCAAAGATACTGCTTGCACGGATGTCTGCACATTGTGTGGGGGGAAAATGAAATGCGTGTCCATTTGCTGTTCTGATTTTACCTCAGTGACTCTCGATGACCCCCTTTTTGTTGAAGTGAATCACATTTTCATTTAGCAGTCATGATACTGAATGATCCCTCTTTGAGGAATGGCCGTTAGATAGACAGGGGAGACTACTAGACTCCTTGTGAGCTGGCTGATTCCCGCAGTGCTGCCTAGAAAAACATATAGCAGCTCAAATTGTTTTATCGCCCATCCCTTATGCGCTCCTCCTGTATTGTCATTGGAGAAGCTGACTGTGTTATTCTTGTAAATTTCTCCCGTGTGTCCGCTGCTCTCTGTGACGTATACTGAGGTGTGATGTACACTGTGAATTGATGACATGTATATAGAACTGGAAGGCTGTACTTCTTCTTTTCGCTTGCCATCACTTATTGTGCTCCTGTGTTGTTGGACTTGGTGTGTTCTTGACCGGGCTAGAGGCTCGTTGGTGTCCCTTTAAGAGCCCAGCTTGCCACATTCATCTTGTGCTCCTCTGTGGTCAGACGTTAGGTCATCCCAGTGGTGTGAGGGATGCTTGGCCTTAAAATAGAACCCTGTGATTTACAATTTACTTTGGAGGTGCATCAAGTAGATGTTCTCACTCCTTTCAGATGTATGAACGGAATGTATTTATTTTTTTTCAAAGCTTTGGGTGTGTATGAGTTTGTCTGTGAGTAGTGTCTCTGTGAGAGAGAGAGGGGGAGAGAGAGAG
The DNA here is from genome assembly GCF_017589495.1 of Alosa alosa. Lineage (NCBI taxonomy): Eukaryota > Metazoa > Chordata > Actinopteri > Clupeiformes > Clupeidae > Alosa > Alosa alosa. The sequence continues at coordinate 4,779,088 of NC_063202.1, forward strand.
AGGGGGAGAAAATGTGACATCATGCACATGTGAATAGCATCTGGGATATGGGGAGGTTGCAGCCCCAGGAAAACTGTTAGTTATGCACCATTTGGTGTAGCTGGGCTTGGCCTTTGACTGCAGTGTGCCGTTTTTGGTGAGGCCAATAGCACATTCTAAAATACCTTCCATATTTCCCCTCTGCAACTGTTTCATTCTATGCTAGTGCAGGGCTTAAATTTCACTGCGGGATTGCGGGTATTGCGCATAATTTGTTCAAGTCCCGCAACTCTAGCCATCAAAATGCGAAATTCCCGCATACACTTTTACAGCCTGTCTGATGACGTTAATATAGCCTAATCATTAAGTGGAATGCGGTGCTATTGACCGGACTGATCAACTACCGAAGTTGAATTGAACATAGCCTCATGCAGACGCTTTACACACACGGAGAGAGAGAGAGAGAGCTACTTTTGCTTTACGCCAAATAGGCTACGCTTACCATGGCAAACTTTTACATCTGGAAAGAGCTCCTTGGTAACTATCCTGCTAGCTCAGGTCACGTCAATACTTGATCCCAGAAAGATTGTCTTCGACATGTCAACATTTATTGTATCTAATGACATAGAAAACATAATGATTTGCATACACATACCGCACTATGCACAACTTTTATTCACTAGCTTACTACAGCCTAAAACCGTCCAGGTTGAAGGGGGGCTAATTACTCCATAGAATTACTCTCAGGTATTTTCTTAAAGTGACAGGCACTCAATTACACCTACTCATCACCAATGTGCACTCAATTGGACCTACACACCACATTAAAGATATGCCTAAGTGTTATAGGTTAAACGTCAATATGAGGCATTCAAATTACTAAATATGTTTAGCTAGTAGTAATTACTAGTAAAATGCTATACTTTAAAAAATGCATTATTAAATAAATACACTCTATATGAATTCAAAAATATATGATAGAAACATATCACATAAGCTATCATTTTCAGTGTGTGTTTGTGTGTGTGGAGAGAGTCACGTCAGGGTGGTGGGGGCCCCAAAATCAAACACTTTTTTAAAAAAAGTATCGAAGTATTGAAATCGCAATTCTTGACTTGGTATCAGAATCGACCCCCCCCCCCAAATTGTGTAAATCCCCCCTACATGAATAACCTAAGGGGGGAATTCCCCCCCATTTTGAAAAAATGAATTTTAAGCCATGTAGTGTAGACTTTGAAACACCACAACACACTGTGCTTTGGCCACATTGGCTGTAGACCTTAGCTGTCCCATTCTTTATCCCAGGTATTTAGCTTTGGGAGATCTAATCCAGTTGTGTGTATGATCAGCTTTAGAATTAATGCCCATCAAAAAGAATCACCCGACAGACATGTAAAGGGGGTTTGGGTGGGGGGGGGCAGGAGTGGCTTCCTGTTATTGGCCCATACCTGTTGGAAATAAACCCTCAACACTAAATACTATTGGCTCTGGCATGGAATCCTGACAAAATGAGGATTTTTCCACGCAGGTCTTTTTCAACATCGATCATGGTTTAGCCCTGGTAAATGTCTTTCTCTCACCATGGACCTCGGTCTCCCTCCCCCCCATGCAGTTTTTTTCTCCCTCTGATCCTCGGAGCAGAAATATTGAACTCCAAACCCTTTCTGCCTCTGACAGCCTTCAGGCCCATTAGATGTAATAATCAACAAGGGATTTGGTTACCCTGCTCCCCCCACCCCCTACATTCTCAGATCTCCTCTCTGAAAAGCAATTATGACTGAGCATCAGCAATGAAGACTTAACAAGGACTTGAGTCTCTCAGCATCTGCTCTGTGTGTGTGTCTGTGTGTGTCTTGGTCCTCCAGACAGTGTGTCTGGAGAAGAGAGCATCGGCTCCTGGATGCTCATGCCCTCCTCCTCTGCCACTCTGTGCCCCCAGGCCAGGCCCTGCTAAGTCTTGCAGCTCTTCTTAATGGCCTGGATTCAGTGGGAAATGGGGTGTGGATAATCCAGGTTACTGATAGCCCCCCCTAACCTCCCTCCAGCCGTCATCTTTCTCTCTCCTTTATCTCGCTCGGGTGCCATGAAGAACTCCCTCAACAAGTCGACATGGCATGAACATACTGGCTGCTTACTGTTCCTCGATGGCTACCAGTACTAGCACTGCCAGTTCTGTAAATTTCCCAGTAGAGGCTTGCATTTGAAAATGACTCGTATCTCAACACTTGTTAATAATAGGGAGTTCTAGGCTTCAACTATAATAAGATATACACCTCAGTTATGTACAGGCATTTCTTCTCTCTCTGTTCTTGTTGCCCCATTTTCCTCAGTGATCAGATTGAAATTGTTGGTACTGTACATTTGCTCCAAGACCAGGTCCATAATGGCATACAGCCTTTTGTGAAATGATGTGCTGCTGCACCGTTAGCTCTCTGCTCTTTTCAGATGGTGAATACTAGCACAAAGAGGCCTGCGAGGCCTGTCCAGTTCTGGTGGCCTTGTTTTGCTGTTTCAGGTTAGCCGCTCCCATGGTGTGAGGTCAGCAACATCCATCTATCATTAGAATGCCTCTGACAGATTCAGGTGAAGCGTGCAACTCTGTACCCTATCCCACATGCTTTAATAGAGAACCTGCATCTTATCTGACCAGAGTGAAAAACAATGGGAGGAAAAATGGTTTGTGTTTAATTTGTTAGCTAGGTACTCCTTTAACATGGCTCTGTGTTAGATTGAAAGTCAAATCACATCATTCTCTCTATCTCCTGAATGTTTGCGTGGAAGTTGCTATTTCTTGAAGTTGTTTTTAATGTACATTTTCTGTTTTATCATCATGGGAACATAAGGATTCGTCTGGGAAAGCTTTCATGCACATGGTAGGAGTCCATTGGCAGTTGTTTGTCTATTCATCTTGATTCCCTGGAATTTTCTTCACAGGAAGTCTTGGCAGCACATAGTAGTTCTGTTTAGAACTGGAAGGTGTCTGGAGCCTCTCAAAGCCTCATCTCTGTACTTGTTGAAACATTATCTAAAGAATGGTCTGCGATAGTCTCCAATAGATTAAATTGGCATTAAAGCGGTTTTCCAATATGGCATAGTTCATTAAGTAAGTTGATAAATAAATGAAGAGTTTGTTTCAAAAACGCTATATCTTTATTTTTAAAAACATTAGTCATGCTATTTAATTGTGTATTTCAGGTAATATCAATAAAATTGCAGTTTTGCTATTTTGATTGAATACAGATAAATCAAACAGTAACCCAATTACAGTTGCACTGAAACTACCTGGAAAACAAAATGTAAAAAAATTATTTATGAAAATTCATTGAAATGTAGGATATAGCGATTTGGAACCTAACTCTTCAAATATTGCATAATCAGTGTTGATTTTCAACACTAATACTTAAAGCAAAGTCTGCTTTGGGAAGTTGTGATTAAGATGTAAGGGCAAAGTGCACATGATCAAGGAAACATTTGCGCATGTAGACTAAAAGTGAAATTTACTACCAGAGTCTTGCTTTGTAGTGTGGCGGAAGTCCTGGAGTCCTCTCTTCCTGTTTCTCCTATTTTTGGGGTCATTGTCCTGGGAGAGGGTGTGCCTCAGAAAGAAGCGGTAGGAGACCTTGGCTGTCCAACTGTGTTGAAGTGGCGTCTGTTTAGGTCTCCGGTTGACCTCTCGTCTTCTCTGATCACCCCTCTATCCTTTTCTGCCTCTTTCTCTTTCAGTTGACCTTCTGTGAGTGATGTCAGCAGCAGGTCTTGCTAACTTCCGTCTGACTTGGCCGCATGTGCTGAATTTCCTGACACCTAGTGTAAATATTATCAGAAATCTTTGCATATAACTACTTCAGCGTTTTTATGAGTGATCATCAAAATGTTCTTTCCAGATTTGGGGCTGACTAATTTGTCAGTGTTTTAAGCTCAGTGCTGTGGAATATCTCCCCTGATGAGTTTGATACAGCCTGGGATGGACTGAAGCTGTACTCTGAATGTATTGTCTCAGTGCTTCCTGGAATTGCTTTGGAGGACTTACTGGTTTCTCCATGTGTAGCCTGACCTCAGACAATGTACTGTCTGTGATACTAATTTACAAAATCCTTCTTAATTCTGTAAATTACCACAGAGAAGTCCAGAGTAAGTAAGTCTTATGTGTGGCCTTCGGAAGTGCAACTTGGGTGATATTACAGGAGCAGTATTGACCTTTCAGCTATGAGTCAGTTCCTGCTTCAGTGTATATGAGTAGGGGAACAGGTAATGAGTGACATATATAAAGATGGGGGCCATTGGTGGAAATTTACCACCTCGGGACCAGATTTCTTTCTGGAGAGTAGTCAGATACAAATATTGTTCAGATTAATAGGCAGAAAAGGGTTATTTCTGGGTCTATCTAAAAAAAACGTTCTTAAAAAAAAAAAAAAACTTAAAACTAAAATCAAACCTTTGTCAGTGTTATGTGATGATGGAACAGTTGATTTAACTGCTGCATTGACAGTATGCTGTTTAATTTCAAAAAGCAAGGGATCGTTTGAGCAGATCCCTCATCCTACCCATATTAATCCTCCAGCATTTTTCATCTTCCCAAGATAATAGGGAACTCTGATGATGTAGAATAACCATGTCCCACATATCAGAAGTGAGAGATTTCCTTCAGCTCCTAGTTTCAGCCAGTAATCTACAGTTCAATTGTATTCTAGTGGGTCGTGATTCTTACCCGCAGAGTTCTCAGTACAGCTTCCTCATACCTCTAGTCAGATTGAGCACGCACATGATACTGTGTGTTGTAAAATGTTGTGAATGCTTGGAACAACTTAACAGTGTGGCAGATAACATGTGTGTCACTGCCATTTTGTAACATTACATGTTGTGGAAGTCCAAGGTCGCACACAAAGAGATGAGTTCTTAAACACCCATTAATAACGGTTATATTCTACTCATGTAGATGATTAAGACTTCCTTAAGTCATCCTATAAGATGGGGTAATCAAATGTAGGTGCTGTCTTTGGTGGCCTCAAAGAATGACTTTCAGTTGTTATGATATTACCGGTACAAAAGATTTTCCTTGAAATGTAGTAGTAATTTCTAAACTAAACATTCCTGTCCAAACCTGAAGAGACATTTGACCTCCTATCACTGCCCCGATCACTGATCAATCAGAAAAATCAGAAATCGACTGGACAGACTGATAAAAACGACGGCTGCCTCTTCCTTTTTGGCAACTTTACAGCCATCACAAGGAAACTAGAGATGGTAGGAATGCAGTCGCTCATTGATGTTCGCTACTTTTTTGTTGTGTGAACTTTTATCTTTTCGTTTACAGCTCCCCTCTGTCTTAACTTGTCAGAATCAGGATGTCTCTCCCTTCCAAAGGGTCCCTGTTTATGAGGCCATAAATATGCCTGTTTAGGCAGGGCTGCCTACGGGTGATGACACACAGACTTTATTTCTATATTTCTACTACTTTTATGATTTAACATGGCATGTTCAAAAATACTACTTCGGTTTTTCCTAATGAAAGAAAAACTACTATTTTTTTTTGTTTCACTGGGATATTTCCGTGAAGCGAAAAATGTCAAAAATTGACAGGCCAGGCTAAAGTTAAGTCTACCGTGCCTTGATTTTAAACCTGAGGACGTTATCTGGTGTTCAGGCTAGGGAATGTTCCGGGACTAGCCCAGGCTTCATCTGTGACGAATACTAATGAGTCTATGATCAGGCATGAATAATAAGACCTAGACAGTGAGCTCTCAATTATCGCGCGGCCTTGTTCTTTGATGAGCTTGCCGCCTTGGATTACACCCAAGTTGCACTTGTTGCCTTAGCCTAGTTAGAGCTATTGTATTATCTGTCAAGCTTTGGTGTTCTGCAGATTCATGCTTGGGATGTGTGGGAATGCTGCGAGGAAGGAAGGCATGGAGTGTCAAAATATGCAGTTATGTGAATTTTTAAAATGCACCGGAGTCAGCATCACAGCAGGAGTGCTACTCTCCTCTCTCTCTGTCTTTCTTTCTTTTCTCTCTCTCTCTCTCTCTCTCTCTCTCTCTCTCTCTCTCTGTCTCTCTCTCTCTCTCCTCAAGCAGCTAAAATGATGCAGCTTTTGCAACAGACTTCTCATTTAGGCTAGAAGTTTTCTCTCTCTCTCTCCCCTTCCCTCCCTCTCCCCCTCCCTCTCTCTCGGCCTGCAGCATCTGCAGAGACAGACTTCTCATTTAGAAGTCTCACGGTGTGACCCTGCCCTGCTCCTCGCCACCACGGGGGGAGAGAACACACAGGCCTGTGTTTTTGCCCACATCGGCATGCACGCCGCGACACCTGTCAGAGGCGTGCATTACGCGCACACACACACACACACACACACACACACACACACACACACACACACACACACACACACACACACACACACGTGTGTTTCCCGGAATAGACGGAATGCTGTGTGAGGGAGTGGAACGGAGTGGGAGACGAAGCAGTTGTGTCTCGTTCTGGGACGTGCGTGTGCGTGTGTGTGCGCGCGCACACTTATGTGTCAGAGAGAGAGAGGGGGCTTCATCCAGCACACCCTGAGGTCATCTTTAATTACACCCGAGAGAGCTGTGATGTGTGCTTGAACTGGTGCCAGGGCTTAGATACTGTAGCTGTGAGCTAATAGGGAACTAAATATCAAGTTTCTTATTGCCATATTGATATGCAGCATCTCCTCTCTGAACATGGCAGTGTAAAGCCATGTTGCTACTGTGAATGCACACAGCACATTACAATCAGTCACCTGCACGGCTCTAGCTTGAGCTGCTGTATGATCTACAGTAATAAACGTGTTATCATAATATGAGAGTTGGCTGTTTTGTTGACATCCAGTCAGCCTAGCCTTACCCTGGCCAGCTGCATGGGCTAAGTGCGACTTGGTTAATAAATAAAATATGGCCTCCCCTCTCAGGAGGGAGATTCTCGTAGCGAGCGAGGCTGTTGATTATTGCTTAGTCATTCCCATATTGTTCGCTCTCTTCTGCCAAGGTTATCATGGCTCTTTGTCTCTCACTTGCCCTCAAATATCGACACAAAGGGCTGCAACACACACACACACATTCGCATGAGCACAACATTGTTTGCAATATCAACAGCATCTCGCCTACATCTGTTCCAGAGGTACCTCGGACAGACATGTGCTGTTTGTTTGACCTCCATCTGTTCTGTCAACAGCCATTTATGATGCCAAGAGAAATGCAGTTTTTGGCTACACTTCCAGGTCACGCTAACTGTGAATTTGAATGCAAACATTTCATACAGTTGAGTTCAATTGCTTTTGCTACAGAGATAAATCCTCTCTAAGCAAATCTGTCTCCCAGTCAAAATGTTTTAAATTTTATTTTTTTTCAACATGTTATTTTGAGATGTATACCTAGAGTGTTGGAGGGAGGGGGCGGTTACTTGATTAATGGGCAAATGAGTGCGGCTTTTTTGTTTTGTCCCAATCCCAGATGAAGACCACATGTTGTATTTTCGTGCAGATGGCTATTGCGCCCACAACATGTGGTGTTCTAATTAATCAGAGAGCTTCACTGCTCTCGTTACGTTTCATCCCTGTCATCAGAGCGTCACTCTTTCCATATTTCATCTTCAGCCCAAAGTGGTCGCAGGTTTAATTTTTGTTATTTTTCCTTCCAGGGCAGCTGAGTTAGTACGTCTGTTGACATGAGCAAACTCTCTGTGTGGCTCGTAGCGTTGTAATGTAACCTAATATGGGTGAAAAAATAAACAGGAGGGCAGGGACACTGAGCCATCGGTGAGAGCGTTTGCCATTGTCCTTAATGACCCTCTTTAGCGTGCACTGCACTCCCTTCTCCTCTGATGCCTGTGCCCAGTGCGAGCTGCACTACAAGGACATGATTGAGCACCAGGGCCAGGCCTGTGAAGTGAATCCAGCAGGGCCGTGTCAGAGCTGGCTAATGTCTTTGGACAGGGAGGGGCACGTTCGAGTGCTCCCTTTAGATACGGGCTCAGGGGTCTGGTGAACCTACATCTGAATAAAGCCATTTTTAGTTCTTTTGACATGCGGTCTCCCTTTGTGACACTGGAGGCAAAGTAGCCTGATAGCTGGTAGCTGATAGCTGATGGCAGTGCCAAGCCCTGTTGCCATTTTCTTTGTAAAATCTTTTCAAGTCAGTTTTTGCCTTGCAGTTCACTTTCCTGGTGGCATACCAGCCGTCTTGGATGATCTAACCCTGCAGGTTGACTCACAGGCCTGGTCATTTCCACTGAAACATGCTGATGATTCAGCATAGGCCTCCATGATTTCCATGACTGCTAAAATTTCCACGGCCGCTCGGTAGCCCACTTGCGCCCGGTCCGCTGTGAGAGTTCTGTTTTTTTTTGTGCGTACAGTGAGCGGAGTGTGGCGCAGGCTGTAACCCTAGCCAGCTGAAACGGAGTGGGGGAGTGCGGGGAGGCTTTGAAGAGTGACGGGGGCCCTGGCGAGAGGAGTGGGAGGCTGCAGCTTTCCATCCCTCCCCATGGCTCCTCTGACAGCCTGCTGACTGACTGTGCGCAGACCTCAGGAATCCTCCCTCCCCACTCCTGCTCCTCCTCCCCTCTCGCTCTCTTCTTCTCTCTCTTTTTCCTATCGTTCTCTCTCTCCCTCTCTTTCCCTCCAGGCTAGTCATGTGTTATGTCACTGTTTGTGTACAACAGTCCTCTCCCCTCTCTATTTCCATTTGCTTTTCTTTCTAATTTAGTTTTCTCTGTTTTAATCTCTCTCTCCCCCTCCTCTCTCTCTCCCTCTCTCTCTATCTCTCTGTATCTGTTATCTATCTATGTACTGTATGTATCTACCTCTCTGTTCCTTCCCTTGTTTCCTCCTTCCCCGTGATCAAATTTCAGGAAACTGCAGCAACCCCCCTGCCTGCCACCAACCTCCCCCCTCCCATCCGTGCTTTTTGCCTCCACCCTCCAGCTGCCAAACCTCTCACATACCGCCACTTCCTTGTCATTCGCTCAGGCTGGGAGAGCACAAAGTGCGGAGAGTCAGTAAGTGTGTGTGTGTGAGTGTGACTGTGAGAGAGAGAGAGAGAGAGAGAACGAACTGTTGAAGAAGGAAAGGCAGAGGAAGTGACCAGAGGAGAGCGGAGCGTCTGTCCACTTCACCATAGGGGACTGGAAACGAGCAGGGGGTCTGTGGCAGAGAGCTCGCAGAGGAACGGATCTGATTTGCCTGAGGGAGCTGCTGCTGGGGTTGTGGGTAGTTTGAAGGGGTGTGGGGGCAGTTTTTATGCCACATCTGCCACACGTACGAGGCCGGGCCAGCAGGCAGAATGGACATTTTTTTGTGGGGCCATTCGCTCGTGGATTGAGATGTCACAGCCGAGGCACAGGAAATAGAAGTTCAGAGCAGCGCCTCTGAAAAGGACACTCTCTGTGTTACCTCTGGAAGGGGAAGGTAGCGTCAGTGCAGCCTGCTCCTAGTGCTCCCATTTCTCACCCCCTCTCGCAGCGGCACCTGTTTGTGATTGGCTCGAGACCAGCTCCTTGTCGTCAGCATGTGCCACTCCTGGTTGGATTACTCACGGCTCGGGGATGTAGGCTGCTAGAGGCGCCTCTCGGGGAAGTGACCATATGCAGAGATTTGAACTGTCCTGCGTGTCATGTCCGTTAACTTTGACGTGAGGTTTGAAGTGTGAGTCAAGTGTTCTTGACCGTTTGTCATGGAGTTTGAGCTGTGGGTCCAGCGTTGCTGACCGTTGCTTTGCTGCGGAGTTTGAGCTGTGTGTGCTGTGGCTGTGTCCCGTTCCTCTCTGGCAGCCAGATGAAGCCTGGTGGAGGAACATGCTTTGGAAGCCAATGACTGCAGTTCTCTGCGTATACCCTGTGACCCGTCCCGTCTAATGGATTCTTTCAGCCCACAGGGCTCACAAGGGCTGCTTTTTTTGGTCATTACTTTGTGCATTCCTGACGTAACATTGCCCAGAACAATTTAGACGAAACATTTTTTTTTGTTTTTACTTATTAAGTAAGACAAACACAAGGAAGTTGCTTCAGTTTTCTATTATCAAGACCTAATAATAAGTACTGTGGTCCATGGTCCGTGTTGATACACTACAAACGGTGAGGTAAGTTAAAGCTGTACTCAAGGAAAATTTGTCTCTTTTATGTGGCTGAACAAACAAAAATTTAGTTCAATAACTCAAATCACTGGCTAAAAAAGCATCTCTTTTTTTTTTTTTAGTGCTGAATTGAAAGTAGTGTGTGCAGTGTATATGACATTCTTTAAAGTTAGCTTTTCTGTAATAGGTCTAGTCTCTCAGCAAACAGTGCAGAGACTGTCGGTTGATAACAGACATGCAGTATAAAGAAGAAAATATCCACGGTAGACATCATATAAGCATTGCCTGCAGAAAGGATGGTTGACCTTTTAAAATGACACTACACTTGCACTTGTCTTGTGTTTGGACATGATCTTTAGAAACTTGTTGCTTCAACTTCTGCACAGGCCCTGGTCAACTGCCAGCTGGAGGTGTTTCTGTGTTTCTGTGTTTGTGTGTGTGTGTGTGTGTGTGTGTGTGTGTGTGTGTGTGTGTGTGTTTTTTTTAGTGTTTTAGACAGAGCCAGAAGTGCAGCGGCCGAGCGTGTTGGTGCCTGAGCAGACAGAGTGCTCGTGGGCTTCTGCCTCCTCTCTGCCCCAGAGATCAATCAGACGTCCAGCTGCCACAGGCTTCATTATCAGCTCAGCTCTCCCCCCTCGGCCCAGGGCCTGCTTTATCTCCTCCCTCTTTGTGTGTGTGTGTGTTACTGTGTGTCTGCATGTTTGTGTGTGTGTGTGTGTGTGTGTGTGTGTGTGTGAGAGGGAAAGAGGGGTTCATGTCCAGAGTTACCTCTGGTGAGGTAACCGCAATTGCAAACATCAAGAGCATCGTCTCTGTCTGTTCAGTTTTGCCAATGGCCTTGGTCTGACTTTGCTCAGTCAAAAGAGTTCACTGAGATGCTCTCTTTGTCTTTTCCTGAATAAATCTTATTCCTCATGATGTCACGCTTACCTCACTCTCTCAAAACTTTAGTCCCCTTGAGGTGGCTAAGAGTCCTTTTGCAGTGTCTGCATGAGATGAGCATTAAATCCCAATAACGGGCATAATTTCACTTCTTTGATGGCGTAATGCAGGTGGAGGGGTTCATGTTCTTCTGGCTCCCTGGTGATTTCTGTTATCGGCTCCAGAATCATTTGCTAGTGATAAACCCAAAGCACTAAGGCTCCCTCAGTACTGCTCATGCAGAAAGTGGAGTCCTCACTCAGACTCGAGAGCCACCACCCCCACCCCCACCCCCCAAGTAATCACTATTCGCTGGGCTGGTTTTTGACAGCTGGATATTTCACCGCAGCTTGGCTTGCTTGCTGGGCTTTTGAAAGTTGTAAGTTCTCTGTGTAATCATATATCTATTGTAATTACCAGGAACAATAAACCAGGACTCAGTGGCAGTGGACGTGTTCAGTTTGCAGTTGTTTTCTCTCAGCGTTCCGTCAGCCCTGTAATCTGCTGTCTGTTTAGTGTCGAACTACAGGTCGTCCCCCCCCCCGACTCGCTCATCTTGGGAAGACACAGACAGGGAGACACAGACCGACAGAGAGAATGAGGAAAAATTATTGCACCACTGCAGAAGAGGAACCCTTTTTAGGCTGTCCATTCTCCACGTAATCTCTAATTCAAATTAGGGATTAATGTCAAATCTGTGAATCATGACTCTCTTCTCTTACATAAACTTGTCTCTGGCCCACGTCCCAATTCAAAAGCCCTTAGAAGGTGTACTTGTGTTCCGCAAATTCATTTGTAAGCTGTAAAACAGGACTGAATAGGCTACTGAAATAGCTGAAATAATTTCACAGCAAATACTACAAGAGCCCGTCCCTTCATGACCTAGTCCGGCGACTCTCAGGAACCGCTGTGGTCTGTTGCTTTTGAATGGACTGGAGTGGTGCCCTGGGTCGCGACTCTCTGCCGTGCTCTGAGTGTCACCCGTATTTGAGAGATGAGTGATTTTTGGCAGGACAAGGAGAGGGCAGTTGGCGTTGCCACCATGTCACTGCTGTGGGGCATAAGTGCTGCTTTATCGGCTCCGCAGACCCCTGCTCTCTACAGATGAAAGGACCGGCTCTTTGTGTCCTCTGGCTGCATGACTTGCTGTTTCAAATATGTGTCCCTCCAAGGACAAAAGCACAGACTGATAGCCGCTGCTTCTCTTTTATGTCCGTGACGTCAGGACACAACACATTCTTTCAACATGATACAAAGATAAGCACAGATAACTTGAAAAGAAAGTGAAAATAGTCGAGCAAGTACATTCAGAATGTTGACAAATCATATCCTGGGTACAAAATGTGGCTACTACGACACATAAAACTGTAGCGCATATTATATAATGACAGAGATGTTTACCTCATAATATTGTCATTTCAGGTGGCATGCAGTACAGTCGACAGTATTGATTTTCCAGAATAGATTGCCGTTAAAAGCTGTGTGTTGGCTGAAGGAGCGGCTGTGGCCATTAGTTAGTTGCCTGTCCTGATGTGGAAAACAGGGGGAAACCACATGGGTGCTGTGAGTGGAATCTTCCTGCAAATCTTCTCCTATCCTTTAAGTAGTGCCCTGACCATCTGCTACACCGCGAGGTACCCAAATCCTCAGATAGCTCGGCAAAGTGCGCCATGCGCCACCTAATACCCTTGTGTGTGTGTGTGTATCCTTATGCAATCTGGTTAGAGGTGCAGAGTGCACTGGGGCATGCAAAGCATTTGCTCGTCTCCATGTCTGCCTGTATGTGCACGCATTTGTGTGTGTGTGGCAGTCTTAAAATTTGGGGGAGAATTCAATCAAGCCATTGAGCTGGGGAATGAATGGCTTGATTGAATAACGCAATGGAGCACTGGTCTGAGACGCAAGCAGACGGAGCTATTTAGGCACAGCCATGGTCAGCCGGCTAGTTTCAGCATTTTAAAGCTGTAGGAAGAAGCAGTAAGCTTATAAATCACTCAAAAATGTTTTCACATTCTCATTATGTCTGTTTTAACTGAAAAGAATTTGCGAAAGAAAGCGTTGTCGCTGAAAAAATGCTGAATTTGTTTTAAGATGTTTTTCCCTGTGTCTGTTCTGGATTTTCTGTATTCAGTAAAGAACCAGACCATTTGCTGGTATAATAGGGGTAGTTTGCTTGCCAAATATATTGGGTTGCGTGCAGCAGTGAATGGTAGGCTATTCAATCTGAGCGGGTCTTGAATTGCTCTATTGTGTGTTCATTGGAGAAGGTGCCATGTGGTTATCTTGGCAACGGAATAATGAAGTGTGCTGTGTGGAGGGGAGATAGTAACCCCCAGTGCATCCGGACACCCCTGATCAGCCCTTTTGTCCACACTGTGCAACAGCTCCTCTGTCTGCCTGGCCTGGGCCTGCAGACTGCCCCCAAAAGGCCATTTAGTGTCTTGAAACGGAACAGTATATGTATTGTCATTTTATAGTTAGTCAGATATGATTATTGTGGGAGTCAAGGAATTAAAAGCAAGAGCATGAGATGAGTCAGAGAGGTCATGAGTGAGTAATCTGATCTGTAGGGTTTTGTGTTGTCTTTAATAGATCTCTGTTCTGAGTGAGTAATCTTGGCTGAGTTTTGTCTTGACTTTAATAGATCTCTGTTCTGTTTCCCTCTCCTTCCCTTGTCTCTCCATCCCTCTATCTCCCTCTCTCTATCTATCTATCTATCTATCTATCTATCTATCTATCTATCTATCTATCTATCTATCTATCTATCTATCTATCACTCCCTACTCTCTGTCTCTGTGGTGTAGTGGTAATGTCTTGAAGCAGTCTCCTGTGCTTTTGGAAGGACGCGCCGCTGCTGCCGGTGCTCATGGGAACTGCAGCTCCAACATGAACCTTCATGATGTTGGGGGGAGACGACGCTTCGAGGACTCGGAGTTCACCCTGCGCATCTACCCGGGCAACATCGCCGAGGGCACCATCTACTGCCCGGTCAGCGCTCGCAAGAACACCACCGCCGCCGACGTCATCGAGCAGGTCATCGACCGACTCCGCCTGGACCGCACCAAGCTCTACGTCTTGGCCGAGGTGAAGGAGTTCGGCGGCGAAGAATGGATCCTCAACCCCAGCGACTGCCCGGTGCAGCGCATGATGCTGTGGCCACGCATGGCTCTGGAGAACCGCTTCGGCGGCGAGGACTACCGCTTCCTCCTGCGGGAGAAGAACCTGGACGGCTCCATCCACTACGCCAGCCTGCAGATGTGGCTCCGCGTGACCGAGGAGCGCCGGCGCATGGTGGAGCGCGGCTTCCTGCCGCAGCCGCCGCCCAAGGAGTACGAGGACCTCTGCAGCCTGCCGGACCTCAACGAGAAGACGCTGCTGGACAACCTGCGCGCTCGGCGCTTCAAGCAGGAGAAGATCTACACCTATGTGGGCAGCATCCTCATCGTCATCAACCCCTTCAAGTTCCTGCCCATCTACAATCCCAAATACGTCAAGATGTACGACAACCACCAGCTGGGCAAGCTGGAGCCGCACATCTACGCCGTGGCCGACGTGGCCTACCACACCATGCTGCAGCGGCGGCAGGACCAGTGCATCGTCATCAGCGGCGAGAGCGGCTCGGGCAAGACCCAGAGCACCAACTTCCTCATCCACCACCTCACCGCCCTCAGTCAGAAGGGCTTCGCCAGTGGAGTGGAGCAGACCATCCTCGGAGCTGGGCCGGTGTTAGAGGTATGGAGATTTTCAAGCTGTGTTTCACTCCTCATGCCCATCACGACGCTGGATTGGAATGGTTGGGCATGCTGCCCTTTTTGCTGAAAAGCTGGATTAATGACAATTGTTATTTGGAGTGACATGTTCAATAACCTAATCTTGTCCAAGCCTCACATCATATGAGGATGTCAAAGTCAATTGCACACAGTTGCAAAGTTAATTGCTTTAATATGGCACAGGAGCACCTAACAACACTGCTAAATTGTGCTATGCATAGTGGTCATTCTGAGTGAGTTTCAGTGAAATAGCCAGTAAAGTCCTTTCAAAAAGCCATTTAACTCACAGGAAGTCACCATGCCTTTGATGAAGGCCTCATCGTTTACCATATCCAGTTTCGTTGATAGAGCTGATATAGTAGGCTGCTCTTTGGCTCCCAGTGCTTACTCGGCAGGATGGGCTCCTGCTGTTTTGGAGGGCTGCGGGTGTTTGGTTATGAAATGGCGCTTTGGGCCAGCACAGCTGTTCCAGTGGCGTGGTGCTGTTGCAACTCTTTAGAACGCTCTAATGCGCTGTAATCCAGATTATTTGCACGGGGGTCTGCTGTCCGTGCTCACAATAGTCACCACTAGCTCCCGATCACAAAAACCAGAAGCATGTCATGTTTTTCTACAGCTCCACACGAAGAGTAAATCTCCCAATGCATCTAATGTTATTGGCCCTACTCATTGCGTTGCGGAGTTTGCAGGCAGGAATGTTCAGTGTCGTTGCTTTGGTGGACCTGTTTGGTATCAGTCGTAGGCAGCTGTAGTCTTTGTTTGTTAAACCTTGTCAAGTAGTAAACTTGAGTATCCAGGGCATCTATCCAGTAGCCTCTTAATAGAGCCAGGACATGCTACAATACAAGTTGTCACATTCAGCCTATTACTTGCTTGATCAAGCAATTATTCAAGTAAATATGTTTACAGTGCTGAGATTTCAACAACTTGTTTTGCAGTCTTGAAAGCATGCCAGACAAGTATCAGGTGACAAAAGTCACTTCCCTCTAGGTCTTGTCTCTGCACCTACGATACCATTCATTCCATTAGTTCCTTGCCACTTGTCAACAGATGGCTGGAACGTCTGAACCTGTTGTGGTAACACAGATACTGTAATTACTGTGACCAAGAGGCCCACACTTCTGGCTCCGCTTGTGACGCAAGCTGTGGTATTTTAGACTCTGTTGGCCAAACATTATCACTTTGGTTACTTGTAAGGGTGGAGATATTGAGATATCTGTGTTTGCTTTACAATAACGAAAAGGAACGAATGACCGAGGTCTCCAGAACCACGCTGAGCTGTTTGAATAGTGCACTGAGCACTTTCAGTTGTAACTAGTATTGTTTGACTTTTGGTTTATGCATTCCATGTATGCCAAAGCACTCGCATGAAGCCAGCCAAGATTCCAGATTAGGTTAATTGAACGCTTGTTGATTTTTGAGTGCAGATGTTTTGTGTCCAGTTAGGTAACTGGGGTCAATCCTGTTCAGATATCTAATACAACATGACTAGTAGAATTTGAACAGGTTTAAGTTAAGCTGTTGTTAATGAACAACGCCTGTGAGTCCTGTACTTTTATTTAAGTCATAGCCTAAAAATTTAGCATAAGCATAAAAAGCTGCCCCTTTGTAGTCCTGCTTGGGAATGTTGGCCTGGACTGTTGTGAAAAGCTAATATTTAAGCGTGCCAGTTAATGTCCAACCAGTTGGCCCTATTAAGTGGTTTTTGAGTGCAGAGGACCAACTTTAATTGTTTGCTCAGAGAGATAGACCATCACAGATTACCGACAGTGCAGTAGCTGTGAACCACTAGCACTACAGGAAGCCCAGGTAGCAGAGTGATCCATCTTGGTAATCACAGACCTCCCTTTAAAGCTCTCAGTACTTGTGTCCCACAATTTTGTGTAAGGCTCCCATTTTCGCCTCTATAGATTGACATGTTAAAAAACAGTGTTTTAAAAAGCATAGCGAAAGGGGAGGATCATGAAGTGTATTAGCGAAGTTTGTTTAAAGAAAATCTTTCTTTTTTTCATTCTTTCTCTCTCTTGTGAAATTCCCTTTTAAAAAGCTTCGTTTGGAATGTTTTTGTCTGTTCCGTGCAGCAACAATGAGGGAGCTAAGATTTGCTGTGATTTCGCTCTTGGGAAAACCGAGCTTTCATGGCCTTTAATCTAAATGGCAAACACCATTAATTTAAATGGCCAAAGCTACGTAATCCCCACAGGCATATGCGACTGATGTGTTAGATACCAGAGTCCACACAGCGGCCTTTCAGGAGAAGTGATCAGAGTAGATGGATGGGGAAACATATGCTGCGGAGGCTGTTTAATAATTGAGGAAGCCTGTGCTATTGTGAATGGTGTGACATTAAATTGGGTTTTCTTCTGGGACAAAAAAGGACTCTTTCCAGGCATTCCTGTTTGCAGTGCTTCTGCAACACGGCCAAACTGGTTTGTATGGTCTCGGTGAAACGGCTTAAGCCCTAAGGCATCCGTTCTAGGCCATTACAATAATTCAGGAATGCTAAGTGGCATGCGTTGTGAAAGATGCCAATGTGAACAGTACATTGCGCAATCCAGTGTGGTTGTGGTAGCAGGCTCAGTATTAGTCACTGAAGGTTCATTATACCTGCTGTATCCAAGGGATTCCAAAGTAAGTCTTGGGCTTTCGACTAGTAGCAGTAGTAAAGAAGACTACTCTTCCGTTTTTAAAAATCGAATTTTGAAGGTGTCCTTAACTTAACAATTATATGACTATGGGTGTGTGTCATAGCAGCTTCTACCAGCTGGATTTCTGCCAAGTGTGCTGTGGCAACCTCATGCTAAATGTGACTCGCCCTGTCTCTTGAGTGTGTTTTGACTTAATTAGAGTTTTGACTAATGACTGAAGCATTGCCAACTTGTGAACCTCAACCTACATACATTCTTTAGTGTGGGGGCAGATTCAGTGGTGTTCTTTGTGACAGATTTGCGCCCGTGTAGGATTCCATATCACTGCTATTGCTTTACCAGAGATTCCTGGAAAAGAAAACTCGGTACACAGGCAGTGCACAGGTTGAGCACAGTTTAATTAAACATTTTGGTTCTGTGTTTTGTCAGGCGTGAAGGCACATCCTGACCACTGCAGCTTTGATTTTTTGACTTGGCTGCTAGCCTGAAACCTCATCATAGATGACTATAAATTATAATAATCATATCAGACAATGTCAATTGCAATAAAGCACTCTCAAGGTAACGCCTGCCAAGGATAATTACCTCAGTAATGATAAAAGTGCTTTGAAATGTTGAGCCTTTCAGTTGTTCTATTGAAATGGTGACTGAACACTACTAATTTTTTCCCTACAGTATATATCCTAGCAAGACAAGCCTTGTTGCCGTGTTTTCAAAGCCAGGTATCAGGCAATAAGCATTCTCTCTCTTTCTTTCTCTCTTTCTCTTTCTCAATGCTGTGGCTATCTACTATATTCTGCTGCTACATGTAGGTGGCTATTGCTATCAGCTATCTGCAACATTCTGAGGTGGTAGGATTTGATACCAGTCATGCCGTAATTTAGATGTCTGCTCAGTCTTTTGTGCATACAGTACTAGGTTAAAAGCATGGCAGCTGAAGGTAGCGTCTGTCCACATCAGGGCCACAAGGCCTTTCCCAGAGCCAGTTGATATCTCTGTTCAAGCCACACATCACAAACTGGATGACCTCAAACAAATAGGCTAGCGTCCACCGGTGAGCTGAAAGCGTTAAGGAGGGCACACAGTGTAGTAAGACAGTTTGCTTCAGGCTCATTTTTTGCTCCTTAGCTCATAGCACGTAAGTTTAGGCGCATATGTTGTAAATCCCGGATCAGAAACTCCTACACGGAGACGGTTTATGAACATGAGCCCTGAATTCCATTAACGCTTTGACTATGCCAAGGGACATGTTCCTTTTTGGTTGAGTTGTTTGGAGCAGTGCGAGTTGCATTTGGCAAGTCAGATGACTCGGAGATAAATCAGCCCGCGTTTTCCACAAAACAATGAACAAAAGTTTAATTCATCGACACTTCACTGGATGTCACTTAGTCATTTTCAGAGAGAGAAAGAGAAAGAGAAAGCTGGTTGTTGGCGAAAGCTGGTTGTTGGCGAAAGCTGGTTGTTGGCGAAAGCTGGTTGCAGACGGTTTTACGGGTGTTCCTCCAGCTCATCGGTCCCCCTCATCAGCCACCTCCTCAGGGGCTGGAATGCCCCCAGGGTGGGTTGAGCACTCCTCTCTGATGGGGATGAGGCTTACTGAGTTGCCCAGGGGTGGTGGGATGGAGTAGGGTGGATCTTGCTTTCAGTTTTTAGTTGGGCTCTTTCTCTCGGCTCCTCGTTAAGGCCCCTCTCGCTTGGTGGGGGCCAACAGAAACATTCCTCCCAGAGCCATCATTGAGTCGGCTGGGGTCTGGAGCATGACTTGACTCCAGCTTCTAACGCCCCACCCCCCCCCCCCCAACCGCCACTTCAGCCTCATCACTGCATTGCAAACTCAAACTGCCCCACCAGCCTGTAATGAATCTTTAATACCAACTGTCATTAGTGCTAATGCGCTAGCTGGATTACTGTGAATTACAGCCTCTTCAGGGGTGGGTCGGTAGAGATTGGGGGATTTGCTGTACATGGAAAGTGGTGTTTTCTTTCTCTTGGCAAGGATGGATCGGGATTGATTAAGGCCAGGGTTGTTTCACTGGCACCATCTGAACTGCTGTTTACTGCAAACGTGTTAAAAACTAGAGGTGCTGAGAGTCTGGCAGTTTCTAAACGGAGAGCAGTTAAATGGGGTGTAAACTCCACAATCCTGCCTTTATCTTCCTCTTTGTCCGATCTCAGAACCAGCCAGGGTATGACACACGTCTAAATCTGTATTGTTTATGATAACAGTGTAAAATACCAACATTAATTATACATTAGCCTAGATGAACCACAGCAAATCTTAACTTCCCCAGAGGAGAGCTTAAAAGGAGTTAACTTGAAGGGATGACATAAGCCATACATATTTTAAAAGGATACTAAAAAAGTCTTTGTGCATTACATAAGGTTTTCTTTAGACTTTTACTGTTTTGGTGGTGCTCACCTTTTTTTACGAGTGGGCTGCAGCTCAGTATTTTTACAACATCTTCATGGCTGTGTTCGAATCTTCAGTTTCCCCCATGTGTGCTCCCTGATAGCCTGGGTGCCATTCCGAACTTAGTCCCGCCCCACGGGAAGTTCGGTCTGGCATTGCTCCATTGTGGGGCAAGTATGCTCACCCTAAATCGGGCGGACCAATCAAATCAGGCTTTACGATGATGGACCAGGCGCTGTTGCTCACCTGTCCATCACGTCATCTGAGCACGCTTAGATTATGCTTATGTTTGAAACAAAAACGCTGTGGCTAGAAGGATACATGGCTTTTAAGACCCCATATGGAAAATTCATATTATTTAATGAGTTTGTATCACTGAAAACGATTATTTCTGAAAACTTTGGCCAAAGTTGAGATGTGGGAAAACTGGTGGTTTCACTTTCATCAAGGGAAAACAGCGCTGTTGCATTGCGACATGTTCCCTCGTTCATTTGAAATCTCTGATTGACCACCTGTTCGAGGGATTTGCGACAGCCTTTCCCAGCTGTTTAACATGTTTGTAGCATATCACAGAATTATTTTTAAAAACGGAGGGGATATAGGAGCAGAAGGATGGTTTGTGTGTTTTTCTTCCTACACCTCACGGTAAGCTATTTTGTTGCTCTGATTGGTTAGGTCTATCTAATTGAGTGCAGAGGCATTCCCCCCCTGTATCGGTTGAAACACGCCCCATAATTACGTCCCAATCGAGCAGTATCAGACTCGTATTCTGACTAGAATTTGAGTAGGCCTATGACAACGTCAGGCTACCCTGGGAAGCTGGCCTCAGGAAATGAAGCAGTCTTCATTTAATCGAGCGCCACTAATGCAGGAGTAATGAAATAATTAGATGGGAACACTTTGGGCCCTGATTTCAGCCATGCTCATCCTCCTCTCCTGTCAGGGTCAGAGAACTATCAGAGCCGCTATTTTCTTACTTAATCAACGTCTGTCAACAGTTTTAGCGCATCCTCTGTAATCCCCGGGTATGTAGGGAGAGAAAAATGTATCTATAGGGCTAAGAATCAAGGCATGCCACCACTTCTCTACCAGCCGTGCTCTGCAGATTATTTTTGTTGTTGGTAGGGATGTACGGATACCAATACCAGTATCGGGTGGATGCAGTGCTTATATACTCATGCTCATATATTCATAGCAATTCTCCAATACCACTTCATCACAACATTGCTTTAAACTCAAAGTTGCGGTTGTAGGCTATTTGTTTACATAGTGGGTTTGTTTATTTTTTGGTTGTAAATAGCCTCCTGTTTTTAAATTCCTATTGTTTAAATTTTATATTGTAGCTACCAGTGTGCATATGATAAAAGCAAAATCCATTGCACTCTTTTGTTATTTTTAAGATAGAAATACTGCTTTATTAAGTACTTGTATCGGTACACAGAATCAGCAGGTACACAAATGTAAGTAGCGGTACCTGTGCGGTATACTACGAAGCACGTTAGACATATCTAGGCTATGTAGACATATCGAGGCTTGACAAAGCCTTGACTCAGGGGTATACGTTAAGTGATGCTACGATTGCAGTTATGTGATATATTTGTCAAACAAACTCAGATCTGTGCGCGTTCTCGGTGTTGGGATGACTGGCCAATCGTGTAACGTGGAGACGCACAAGACCGCCTCTATTTAAAAACGATTACTTCCGCATTCATGAGCGATAGCTTAATCTACACTGCGGTCATTTTTTGTGTCTAACCTATAACATCAAATAAATCAATTGTCATCAGTTGTTGTATGGTATGCACGTCCATAGTGGGATATTTGCACGCACAGCACTATTAAAGTGCATTCGAGATCCAAAATGTTAGTAGAGGCGGAGCTCCACCTGTAAGATATATGACAGAATCCCTACGTGAGAGAACCGTTTTAAGACAATTGATTGGTCAGTGTCGCGGTAGATTACCGCGATTTGAGCTATAACTTAGCACATAACCTCCTCCCGACCAGGTTTGGTTGACAGCATAAGATACCATGGTGATATAGCGACACTAAAACAGATCCACTTTCGTGTCACAGCATAGCCTGGCTTTGAGCGCAACATACCTCGCTAACCCACTAATGGAGATTCGTAGTACACCCCACAGATCTGATAAAAAGTGGTATTGATGCATCCCTCGCTAGTCTGCGACTCTTTCTTATCAGTGAAATGATGTGCTATTTAAGCGTGAGGCTCGTTAGTGTGGCTGTGGCGAGCGGGCCTCTGTAGGGTTCCGTGACGGGGTTCTCCTGCTCTCTGGTTTGGGGCTGCATTCTTCCAGGACCTGTTGCATGCCATGACTCCCCGTCGCCTGGCCTAGCTGTTCTCTCGATGCGAGTTCATTTTGGCTCTGGGCTCTGGCCAGCCGGTTTCCCTTTCTCTCAGAGTCTCTCTCTCTCTCTCGCTTATCTCTGTGGCTTCCGCTTTCTCACATAGTCAGATGAGAATTCCCCTAGAGGTCCTGTTGTGGTGTGGTGAGGAGGAAGATGTGCATGAGGCTCTTTCCTTTATCCTATTGATGTCGGAGTGGTGGTCACATGTTTGTGTAATTTCCTCTTGCATTTCTCTGTATAAGTGTCATGACACTTTCCTGCATTCTTCGTTGTTGAGTACCAAGTAAGATATGTATGCAGCAACCTCCTCCTCACGCATACACACACACACACACACACACACACACACACACACACACACACACACACACACGGACACACTGACACACTGACTCACACCAGAGGAAGCCCTAATCTTCAGTGTTCTGTGTCAAGAAAAATCAACTCTGCTGCCACTGTCTAGATTGGTAACTAGGCTGTTGCAAAAGCTAGCAAAGGAAGGAAGCCTCTGGCTCTAGGTTGACTTCCCTGGACAAAGGCCTTCACAATAGCCTACCGACCCTGTCTGCAACTGCCTACAACTGTACATTCACAGATCTCATGAAGTGATGTTGATATTCACAATTAGCTGCCTACTTGGAAAGCGATAAATGTCTTCAGAGAAAAAGGGGGAAAAAAAGATGTGTGGTCTTTCCATCACTCCCACACTGGTTTGAAAGGAGAGGCTGTTGCTGCATGATAAGCTCTCACTCTGCCAAAACTCGGCACTCCTCCACAGCCTCAGTTCCAGTGTAATGGATGGAACACTGGCTAAGTGCTCAGTGAAGGTGGGGTTTCCCATGAACGAACACATTTGGCATTTGAGAGTCCTACTGCTGCAGAACTGCAGAGACAATCCGACAAACAAATGAATCAAATGACATATTATTGCCAAGTGTTCTGTAATCTGCTTTCAGGTGTTGAGCTTTGGTAATGATCCATTGCGTATCCTCCCTCTATGTACTATGGTCTGGCTCTCCTGTTTTGCACATGAATGCATCATGATTTAATACACTGACTCCTTTCATTCTATGAATTATATGTTTTTAAAACATATTTAAAATTGTTTTTTTTTAAATCGATTATTTTACTTTTACCAAGGTGCCAAAGAAAAAAGATTTAAATGATTTATTTGCTCATGTATGCCAGAGCAAAAAGCCTCTTTCTCTCCACCCTGACCCCCTCCTCTCTTCCTCTCGTCCAATCCCTCCTCTCACTGGCTATGACACAATAATGTCTCTGTGTTTGATTCGGGCCCTGAGGCCTGGCCACGTGTGCACCACGGGTGAACTCAGATGCCCCATGGACATCCCTCTCCACTGGCTCAGCCCAGCACCTGACCCCCTGTGCCGCATGGCGACCCAAATGCCCAGTCAGACACACACACACACACACACACACACACTGCTGTCTCCTTCAGTAACAGCAGCAGGAGCAGCAGTGCAGCGCTAGTCCAGTCCAGCCTGTGCTCATGTCCAGCCTGCTGCCGCTGTAGTTTATAGACTATGCATGA